>NC_057800.1:228727610-228731922 GCF_018294505.1 Triticum aestivum | reverse complement strand
CCCGCGGTTGCCGGCCGCCGCGCCGCCCCGGTCGCGCCTCGGCCTCGCCTCCTCTCCGCCGTCCCGGCCTCCTCCTCCCGCTCCGGTCACCTCCGGCGACGAACTCCGGCGGATATCCGGCCGCCTTGGGTTGCGTGCCGTGAAACCCTAGATCCAGATCTGGGAGGTTGTTTTTTTCCTAAGTCCTTGAAATTTCAGTCCATGTGCACATGTTCGCGGCTCCGTAACTTTGCATCCATAGCTCCGATTCATGCATATAGCATATCAAAATGTTCACCTTAGAGAGTAAATCATTTCATTCCATTGCATCATTTTGATTTGAGCTCATCTTGATGCCCGAAATGCTATTAGAAGAGGGCTACTTGAGTTAATTGTCAGATCTGCTACTCCGTTTAGCACTTTTGTCATTTTTGCCATGATTATTGTGTGCATGATATGCCCGTGAGTTCTACATCGGCGATTACAAGTTTCTCTCTTCTCCGGTGGCTCTTGGTAACTCGGATATTGATCTTATTCTTGGAATGGATTGGCTTTCTAAGCACAAGGCACATCTTGATTGTGCTGCCAGGCAGATTCAATTGATTCATTCATCTGAGGATGTAATTGTCTTTGCCGCTCGTGACGACACCATCAGTCTATTTTCTCTCAATGAGAAGGGTGAATTGGATGCTATCTCGCAAATTCCAGTCGTTTGCGAATATCACGACGTCTTTCCAGAAGAGCTTCCAGGAATGCCTCCGCACCGGCCAGTTGAATTTGTTATTGATCTTGAGCCTGGCACGGAACCTGTGTGCAAACGTCCTTACAAGCTCGGACCTGAAGAGTTGAAGGAGCTGAAGAAGCAACTCGATATTCAAGAGAAAATGGGTCTCATCCGGCCTAGTTCTTCTCCGTGGGGTTGTGGTGTTCTTTTTGTGAAGAAGAAGGATGGAACGGACCGACTTTGTGTTGATTACCGTCCAGGGAACAAGAAGACCATCAAGAACAAATATCCACTTCCCAACATCAATGAGCTCTTCGAACAACTCAAAGGTGCCCAAGTATTCTCCAAGCTTGATCTCCGCATGGGTTATCACCAGATTCGCATTCGTGAGCAAGATATTCCCAAGATGGCTTTCAGGACAAGCTTTGGTTCATATGAATACATTGTCATGTCTTTTGGTCTCGCCAACGCTCCTCCGACGTTCTCTTGCATGATGAACTTCATCTTCAACGCCTACACCAATGACTTCGTTTTGGTCTATCTCGACGACATTCTGGTTTTCTCGAAGAACAAGGAAGATCATGCCAAGCACTTGCGTTTGGTTCTTGATAAGCTCAGGGAACATCAGTTCTACGCCAAGTTCCCCAAGTGTGAGTTTTGGCTCGATGAGGTTCTTTATCTTGGTCATATCATCTCTGCCAAGGGCATTGCCGTGAATCCTGAGAAGGTGTCTGCAATTGTGAATTGGGAACCTCCTCAGAACGTGAAGCAACTCCGTAGCTTCCTCGGTCTCGCAAGCTATTGCTGAAGATTCGTTGAAAACTTTTCTAAGATCGCGAAGCCTCTCTCAAATCTTCTTCAGAAGCACGTCAAGTACGTTTGGTCTCCGGAGTGTGACATTGCTTTCAACACTTTGAAAGGGAAATTGATCACTGCTCCAGTTCTGACTCCACCTGATGAATCCAAGCCGTACGAGGTCTTTTGTGATGCCTCTCTCCAAGGTCTTGGCGCGGTATTGATGCAAGAGAAGAAAGTTGTTGCTTATACATCTCGCCAGTTGAAGCCTAATGAGAAGAACTACCCCACTCATGATCTCGAGTTGGCGGCAGTTGTGCATGCTCTTTTGACTTGGAGACATCTTCTATTGGGAAGAAAAGTGGACATTTTCACTGATCACAAGAGTCTCAAGTACATCTTCACTCAGCCTAATCTCAACCTCAGGCAAACTCGATGGGTCAAAATGATTCAAGAGTATAATCCGAGTATTGAGTATACTCCAGGCAAGGCCAATGTGATTGCTGACGCTTTGAGCAGGAAAGCTTACTGCAACAGTCTGATTCTCAAGCCTTATCAACCCGAGCTTTGTGAAGCTTTACGGAAACTTAACCTGTAAGTTGTTCCTCAAGGTTTCCTTGCCAACCTTCAAGTCTCTCCTACCTTGGAAGACCAGATTCGCCAAGCCCACCTTCTTGATGCTATGGTGAAAAAGGTGAAGATTGGGATTGCCAAGAGCCAGTCCAAGTACAAGTGCTACCGCCTTGATGACAAGGACACTCTCTTCTTCGAGGATCGTATTGTTGTGCCCAAAGGTGACCTCCGTAAAGTGATCATGAATGAGGCTCACAATTCTCTCCTCTCCATGCACCCTGGGAGCACGAAGATGTATCAGGACCTCAAGTAAGCTTATTGGTGGACTCGAATGAAGCGCGACATTTCTCAATTCGTGAATGAATGTGATGTCTGCAGAAGAGTGAAGGCAGAACACCAAACGCCAGCTGGTCTCCTCCAACCTCTTGCCATTCCAGAATGGAAGTTTGACCACATTGAAATGGACTTCGTGACTGGGTTTCCAAAGTCCAAGCGTGGCAATGATGCTATATTCGTTGTCATCGACAAACTCACCAAAGTGGCTCACTTTCTGCCTATCAAAGAGTCGATCACTTCAGCTCAATTGGCGGAACTCTATACCTCTCGTATTGTCTCTATGCACGGTATTCCACAAGTGATCTCTTCAGACTGTGGCAGCATCTTTACCTCGAAGTTTTGGGATTCTTTTCAGAAGGCCATGGGCACGAACATCTGCTTCAGCACAGCTTTCCATCCTCAAACTAGCGGTCAAGTCGAGCGTGTCAACCAGATTCTTGAAGATATGCTCAGGGCTTGTGTGATCTCCTTCGGCATGAAGTGGGAGGATTGTCTTCCTTATGCTGAATTCTCCTACAACAACAGTTTTCAAGCAAGTTCGGGCAAGGACCCATTTGAAATTCTATATGGCAGGAAGTGCCGTACCCCTCTCAACTGGTCTGAAACCGGTGAACGTCAGCTTTTGGGTAATGACTTAATCACAGAAGCAGAAGAAATGTGCAAAGTCATTCGTGATAACCTCAAAGTAGCCCAATCCCGCCAGAAAAGCTACTATGATAGTAAGCACCGCGATTTGGCTTTCGAGATCGGAGATCATGTTTACCTCCGTGTCTCTCCTATGAAAGGTACTCGTCGCTTCGGTATCAAAGGGAAGCTTGCCCCTAGAAACGTGGGACCTTTCAAGATTGTCAGCAAGAGAGGCGACCTCGCCTATCAACTCGAGCTTCCTTCAAATTTTGCAAATGTTCATGACGTGTTCCATGTCTCTCGGCTTCGAAAGTGCTTCAAGACTCCTGACCGCACCGTCAACTTCGAGGACATTGAGCTCCAAGAAGATCTCTCTTATCGTGAGCACCCAGTTGCTATTCTTGAAGAGACTGAACGCAAGACTCGCAACAAGTCGATCAAATTTCCCAAAGTCAAGTGGTCACACCATTCTGACCGTGAAGCTACCTGGGAACGCGAGGATCACCTCCGTTCTGAGTACCCGGCGTTCTTTCAGTCCTAGATCTCGGGACGAGATCCTTTCGTAGTGGTGGAGTGTTGTAACACCCCGGATGTAACTTTCCCTATTTGTACTCCAACTCTTGCCGTTTCCGGCGTTAAGTTATATTCATTTCCTCGGGTTTGGGTTTTTGTCTACGTGTGTTGTTGTCGTTGTCATGCATCTCACATCATGTCATCATGTGCATTGCATTTGCATACGTGTTCATCTCATGCATTCAAGCATTTTCCCCGTTGTCCGTTTAGCATTTCGGCGCTTCGTTCTCCTCCGGTGGCCATTTCTAGCTTTCTTTCGTGTGTGGGGATTAAACATTTCCGGATTGGACCGAGACTTGCCAAGCGGCCTGGGTTTACTACCGGTAGACCGCCTGTCAAGTTTCGTATCATTTGGACTTCGTTTGATACTCCAACGGTTAACCGAGGGACCGAAAAGGCCTCGTGTGTGTTGCAGCCCAACACCCTTCCAATTTGGCCCAAAACCCACCTAACTCTGCTCCATCACCTAGAGCATTCGATCACGATCGCGTGGCCAAAAACCGCACCTCATTTGGACTCCCCTAGCTCCCTCTATGCCTATAAATAGGTCCTCCTCGAAATATCCCGGACCCCCTCTCCCCGAAACCCTAAATCCACACATCGCGCGCGCCGGACATTGTCCGCCGGCGCCGGACACGCCGCGCCGCCGCCCGCGGCCACTGGAAGGGAGACACATGGCGCCGCCAGCGCCCTCGCCGCCGCGGC
>NC_057800.1:228721365-228727229 GCF_018294505.1 Triticum aestivum | reverse complement strand
CCGCGCCGCCCGCGGTCGCCGTCCGCCGCGCCCCCCCGGTCACGCCTCGGCCTTGCCTCCTCTCCGCCGTCCCGGCCTCCTCCTCCCGCTCCGGTCACCTCCGGTGACGAACTCCGGCGGAGATCCGGCTGCCTCGGGTTGCGTGCCGTGAAACCCTAGATCCAGATCTGGGAGGTTGTTTTTTTCCTAAGTCCTTGAAATTTCAGTCCATGTGCACATGTTCGCGGCTCCGTAACTTTGCATCCGTAGCGCCAATTCATGCATATAGCACATCAAAATGTTCATCTCAGGGAGTACATCATTTCATTCCATTGCATAATTTTAATTTGAGCTCATCTTGATGCCCGAAATGCTGTTAGAAGAGGGCTACTTGAGTTAATTGTCAGATCTGCTACTCCGTTTAGCACTTTTGTCATTTTTGCCATGATTATTGTGTGCATGATATGCCTGTGAGTTCTACATACGTTTTGTTAAGGGTTTTGTCATCTTTCCATAGGTGAAACCCATGTATTTTTAGGATGTGTGTGGTGTCTAGTGCAAGCTTGCAAAGTGGTGCACTTGCTAATTCTGTTTTCAGGGACTTAGCAATTTCACTAAGTCCTGGAGCTGTTTATCTCATGATGCCATATGTTCTTGTTGTTTCCTAGTGATCTGTGCCTCTTTTGAGGATGATCAGTAAGGGAGTTTTGTTAATATTGTAGTGATCTATCCATCCATGTCTTTGTTTGCAATTATGGATCACGCTAGCTTGAGTCAATCGAGCTCTACTTTTGCTACTTTGTGAATCTGGGCAGATTGTCAACTTGTCTGCAATTTTGCCGGTGATGTTGCAGTTGATCCGTGAATGCTATGCTATTGTTCTTGCCATGTCTAGCTTGCATTTTGTGCCTTCTTGATGGATGTATGCTTGTCTTGCCATGACTTGCACCGTAGTGAGTGCATCGAGCTCGTAAACATGCCTACTTGAGTTATATTTCAGCATGTGTCAGTTTTCACTATGTTCACATGCTTGCAATTGTTTTTTCTGATCCCTTTTGGCTCAAGGTCACTAAGGGACTTTTGTTAACTCTTTGAGTAGCTCCATGCCATGCTTTACTTTGCCATGTTCAGGTCTTGTAGCATGTAGTTTTGTTGCTCCGAAGAGGGCTACCTGATCTGAAATTCCAGACAAGTGTTGATTTCACTAAGTCTGAGATATGTTTGTCATATGCATTTTTGCCATGCTTGTTTGAACCTGTTAATGGATGAATTGGCCGTAGCTCAGTGCTAGACTTTTGTTAAGCATCTTGTGTGCATCCCTTCCATGTATTTTGTTGTCATGTTTGAGTGCTGTAGCTTGTTCATTTCTTTGTATTTAGATGCCTACTTGATGTAAATTGCAGCCCGGTGTCATTTTTGAATCGCTTGCCATTTCCAAATCGTAACTCCGATTCCAGCGTTCTTTATATCGTTTTCAAGCAATTTCATCTCATCTTTCCAGTGGAACACTTGGATTTCCAAGTTGAGGCCAGGTTCATGCATTTCCTGTCATATCTTGCATTTTGCATCCCGCATCGCATCCTGCATAGCATATCACTTTGCATTGTGTTGTTTGAGTTTGCACGTGGTTGATTGTGTCCTTGTTGCTTGTTTGTCTTGTTTGGGTAGAGCCGGGAGACGAGTTCGCTAACGAGGAGCCCGTTGAGTTTTCTTTCGAGGATCCGGTCAACTCTGACAACTGTGCAGGCAAGATGATCATACCCTCGAAATCACTACTATCTTTGCTATGATAGTTTGCTCGCTCTTTTGCTATGCCATTGCTATGATTCCTACCACTTGCTTTCAAGCCTCCCAAATTGCCATGTCAAACCTCTAACCCACCATGTCCTAGCAAACCATTGATTGGCTATGTTACCGCTTTGCTCAGCCCCTCTTATAGCGTTGCTAGTTGTAGGTGAAGATTGGAGCCCGTTCCTTGTTGGAACATTTATTTACTTGTTTGAGATATCATTATATTGCTATGTTATCTTAATGCATCTATATACTTGGTAAAGGGTGGAAGGCTCGGCCTCTCGCCTAGTGTTTTGTTCCACTCTTGCCGCCCTAGTTTCCGTCATATCGGTGTTATGTTCCCGGATTTTGCGTTCCTTACGCGGTTGGGTTATAATGGGAACCCCTTGATAGTTCGCCTTGATTAAAGCTTTTCCAGCAATGCCCAACATTGGTCTTACCATTCGCCACCTAGCCTTTTCTTTCCCTTGGGTTCTGCAGACTCAAGGGTCATCTTATTTTAACCCCCCCGGGGCCAGTGCTCCTCTGAGTGTTGGTCCCACCGAGCGATGTCCGGGGCTACCAGGGGCAACTCTGGGCTAGCCTACCCGACATCTGTCTCATCTGAGTGTGCCCTGAGAAAGAGATATGTGCAGCTCCTATCGGGATTTGTCGGCACATTCGGGCGGTGTTGCTGGTCTTGTTTTAACCTGTCGAAGTGTCTTGAATTACCGAGATACCGAGTCTGATCGGAACATCTTGGGAGGAGGTCTATTCCTTCGTTGACCGTGAGAGCTTGTCATGGGCTAAGTTGGGACTCCCCTGCAGGGATTGAACTTTCGAAAGCCGTGCCCATGGTTATGGGCAGATGGGAATTTGTTAATGTCCGGTTGTAGATAACTTGAACCTTAACTTAATTAAAATGAATCAATTGAGTGTGTTACCGTGATGGCCTCTTCTCGGCGGAGTCCGGGAAGTGGACACGGTGTTGGAGTAATGTTTGCGCAGGTTGCTCTCTAGTTTCTCGCTCGCGCTTTGCCTCCTCTTCTCGCTCTCTTTTGCAGATAAGTTAGCCACCATACTTGCTAGTCGCTTGCTGCAGCTCCACCTATATTTTACCTTGCCTTACCTACAAGCTTAAATAGTCTTGATCGCGAGGGTGCGAGATTTCTGAGTCCCTGTGGCTCACAGATTACTATTACACCAGATGCAGGGCCTGATGATTCCACTCCAGGTGACCTGTATGAGCTCAAGTGGGAGTTCTACGAAGACTCTCAACGTTACTATGTTTCCTTTCCCGATGATCAGTAGTGGTGCTCAGTTGGGGGTGAACGGGACCTTTGTCGCATGTTGGGTTCTCTTTTATTTTGGCGCCGTAGTCGGGCCATGAGTGTTTGGATGATGTAATGTTATTTATGTACTTGATTGACGTGGCGAGTGTAAGCCAACTATGTTATTTCCCCTTTATTATTTATATTACATGGGATGTTGTGAAGATTGCCTAACTTGCGACATATGCCTTCAATGCGATTATGTCTCTAAGTCGCGCCTCGACACGTGGGAGCTATAGTCGCATCGAGGGTGTTACAGCATGACACCCTCCCGGCCACTCTGACAAACTACTCTTTAGGCTAGTCATGGGTGGCCCTGATGTCACCTCGTCACATCCAACGGCCACCATCATGGCAAAACAAAAATGGTCCCAAACGGGGACAATGGTACCATGCAACAACGGGCACACAAGGCTTATGGCCACCTACCTTATCATGGTACCGCACACACATAACCTTCCCTAGTTTGAGGCACTAGTGAGAGGCATGACAATAGACCCAATTAGGGCCTTCCCATAAAGGCAAATGTGGTTGCACTGGTCAGCTCATCTCCATGGCACTATGACTCAGCCAATAGGTGTTCAAGTTCATTTAATATCCAGTTAAACTTGAATGTAATGAGCTAAGTCACAATAACATGATGGAATAACAATGCATATGAGCATGCTATCAACAGGAGCATGAGTGAGTAACATCACTATTTAACATATTAGCAACAACAATTCCTTCCCTGCGCATTCTGCTCGACGACAATATGACTGATAATCAGAAGCAAGAGGCTCTGCTCTCGATGGGAGAAAAAAAAGGTTACGAGCGGCAGAGCACACACAAGTCTATCAACGTCAACAAGGAAGGGCGGGCAGTAGGTACCATGAGCCCTCTGTCCCACACATCTATCAAGAAGCAAGTGTAGTTCACCAGTTCCACCGAATGCTCCTATCTCTCGGCAAAGATCGTGTGAGTGTGCAGTTATGCCCAAAGGTCTCAAAAACGCCGGTGCTACATATCAACGCGCCATGACTAAGATCTTCGATGAGATAATACATAAGATTGCGGAGTGCTAAGACTGCTGCCATTAAGGCAATGAAATTGACAAGGAAGAGACAGGAGTTTGGCTGCGCCAAAGCAGAGGAACGGAGGGAAGCAGCCGCCGCTGCACGGGTCCTGCGCATTATCAAAACCAGGCAATGTAGTGTGAACCACAGAGCTAGCGCAATTGGGATTTAGAGTCCCATGCGTGAGGAACCGACCGCTTTAAGAACGTGATTCTCTTCTCTCACTCAGTTATCAATTGACAAAGATGACCCATTCTTTCATTTACCCCACTGGATGCACATGAGCATGGCATAGCAATGATCACGAATAACACAATTATAATAACAACACTACATATGAACATAGCATCACCACTAGCATCGAAAATATTTACTAGAAAAGAACATGAAAATAATACTAGCAAGTAATCATTTAACCAGCAGATGCAAAATGATCATATCATACAGATAAGCATGGATTCATGGGCATATATATAACATTCAGAAAATATTAACATGCACAATTAATTTATTATTCAAGTAGGAAACCATGGCTACTACAAGACCATCATGCAAGTGGTTGCCGTGGCTTGCCTGGGGTTGATGGATTCTCCGGGAAGAAGTGCGGAAAGCTCACGGAATGATTTGCCAGAAACACTTCTCTCTCGAAGGGGCTAAATAAAGGCTAGGGCAAAATGGTCATTTTTAGACTGTTTGAACATCATGAAAATGGTACCCACAGAACGAGCTCGACAAATGGAGAACATGGGCTTTTGAATCACCTGAATCGGAGTTACGGTCGCAGAGATATGGTCGTTCGTTTGTTAGGCAAAAAAAGAAATAAAAAGTAATCTTTTCCATTGCTAACCGACGAACGTTCACAAACTAAGGATTTCGGCGCCGGCGGCTGAAAAATAGAAAATGCCTTTACTGGAATACGTCTTCACAGTAGTGAAAGCGTATTCTTTAACAGAAAGCACACGAGAATATGCTTTCAACACACGAAGATGTTGTTTACCGAAAACCGCCTTCACTTAAACACGTCAGCAGCTGGGGGCATCTGTAACATCCCAAATTTTCAATTTGGAATGTTATACATAGTCATCCATGCATATCATATTTTATTCGCATTTCGTCTCGCGATCCTCGAAATCCTAAGCAACTCAAGGACCCTCGGAGAGAGTTGGGGATTTCCCGGTTTACAAATTTGATCTTTATCAAATCTTGAAAACAAGGATTTTTGGTTTTAATTATTTTCTCTCCAAAAATATTTCACAGTAAAATATATGAGAGGAGATAATATGACTTCTCCAAGATAATTGAAATATTGGAGGTAAAATATTAAAACCAAATAATTGTTCGATTTGGATTTTCTTGCAATTTTGTTTGTATTAGAAAAATTGCACGTTTTCCAAAATTGCATTTTAGGGCCAAGAAAATGTTCATCTCGTTCTAAATATTTTATTTAGATGGTGAAAATTTATTTTTGGCATTTTTATATTTTTATTTATTTTTAGGATTTATTTCGGTCGGCGAAATTATTTAAAAAAGAGAGGTTCCCACGCCGCCAGGGCCTAAGGCCCAGCCGCGCCAGGCCGCCGCCGCCGACTCGGACTAGGAGTCCGAGTCGGACTCCTCTCCGCCGCCGCGTCTTGCCCCCTCCTCCAAGCCGCCCCGCCCCGCCCTTATATACGCCGCCACCCCTGCCCCCAACACCCCACCACACCACCGCCGCCCGCGCCGCGCCAAG
>NC_057800.1:228713231-228720942 GCF_018294505.1 Triticum aestivum | reverse complement strand
CCGTGCCGCAGCCTGCCGCCTGCCGCCGCCGAGCGCCGCTGCCACCCCGCCGGACCTCTCGCCGGAGGTAGCCGCCGCGCCCCGCCGCCGTTTTTTTATAAAGACCGACCGGTTTTTTTAGAACCCTAGATCCGTTTTTTTCGGATTCGCTGGTTTTTCTCGGTTCTTCTATTTGGGGGACGTTCGTCCACACGATCATTTTAATGAACGGTTCTTCGCCCGTTAGAAACAGCCAACGAACGCTCATTTGTTAGTCTATTCGTCAGTTTTCTTTTATCGGATTTATTCCGCGATTTTGTCTGATCGCGATTTCTGATCCGATCTTAGTTTCTATTTTTCTTTTCGCTCGTCAGTCAGAATCAGGCGATTCAAGCGCCTAGAGTTTCGTCTCGAAACCCTCTTTCCGCTTAACCAACTCAAACAAGTTTTCTCTACTGTAAAATTTGACCTAGTTTCAGATTAGTAAACGAAGCTTCTTTCTTTTGCCGTTTGAGTTTCGTTGCTCCATTTGATTTGATTCTTTTTGCGAACCGGAGTTCATAAGTTGAAACTTCTGGTCAACCTATTTTGTTTGAGTTTTTCTTGTGCATCGTTGCTTGTTACTTATGTATGCTATTGTTTGCTTGTGATAGAACACCCGGAGTGCGAAGTGTGCTACTACGAGTCCCTAGGTTTCGCAGATCGTCAGCAAGGCAAGTAACACTTTGATCATGTCCCTTTTATCACCCAGTTTTTATGCATTAGTCTCAATCCTCAAACATTGCATGATTAGGATGTTATTAACTTGTGGGTTGGGAAGTAGTCGATGAGTTAGAACCTATTGCCCTGTTACATTCAAACCCTTGGGAGTTACTCTATGCGTTGCTTATATATACTATGCTATGCTATGCTCGTAGACGTGGTTTGGGTTTGAGTGAAATACATGACAGATGTGAGCTTGTTAATTAATGGTTCAACTTAAGGTGGAAACTTAATCAAACATCTGGGTGGATTGAGGCACCTGGAGTACCCAGTGTTGCCTGTACTTTTTTGGAAATCCCGGAGTACTCGTGTGATCTTCCTATGGACCGCCACCCAGGCTCAAAGGGAACTGAGATGATTCATGCTAGAAACTTCCGTGTGCAGCCACAAGCTATTATGGGCTCTAGCATAGTTGAGTAAGTTACGTGAAGCTCTTGAAGAGGCAGATCAGCAGGTAGTGGGATGTAGGTTTGGTATGGTCTGTCCGGAGTAGAGAGTTAATGTTTCTAAAAGACTGTGTCTCGGTCATCCGTTTCTCAAACACCATGTAGTGCGAGAAATCAAACGGAGGCGATCGAGTCTTGTGGGGAAAAGTGTGCAAACCTCTGCAGAGTGTACAATCTAATCATGGTTAGCCGTGTCCCCGGTTATGGACAATTCTTGAGTATCTAGTACTTGGGTTATCACATGTATCTCATCACTCTTAATTAATATTGTTGGGTTGTTAATCACTTTAATTTGGATTGAGTTGGAGGAACCTTCTCAATGATGTTTCAACTACCATGATAGTTAAATAAAATCTATTCCTTTGTTGTAGGGAAAAATTGGCTTTTCGCAAAACTGTAACCATAGAGCTTTCCACCAGCCAAATATGCATGTAGTGATAGCATTATTCTGTTCTTGCTCTACGGTGTTACATTGCCAGCATATTCCATGTGCTGACCCGTTTTCGGGCTGCAACGTATTATGTTGCAGACTTTTCAGACGAGGAGTAAGGTTCGTTAGGTCATTGCCATGCAGCTCAGCTATGCCGTTGGAGTTGATGGACTCACTTTATCTTCCAAGCCTTCCGCTGTTATCGTATTAGATGGCCTTAAACCATATTATTGTAATAAGTTCTCTCTTGAGACATTCGATGTAATAAGTGTGTGATTGCTACTCTATTATGAATCCTTCGAGTATTGTGTGTGTCAGCATTACCGATCCAGGGATGACACTGAAGCACAGAGACTTGACCATCTGAGGTCGGGTCGCTACAAGATGGTATCAGAGCACACGCTGAGTGTAGGACACGGCCAGTAAGATAAACCCTAGGTCACCCTTATCTTCTCATTTCTAACTCCTCTCCATTTTCTACTCTTTTAGGATGGCGGAGATGAAGAACAAGTTTGCCCAACCGGTTGAAGACACACCTTTTGGACCTCACTTGAAGGAAGTCACTAGGTACCTGAACATTGGAATACCAAGTTTCACTGGGATGTACAAGGCCACTTTACCTGAAAAGGAGCGCTGGAGGATACAAGTACAAGTTCCAGGAAGGATGTTCTCCCCAACTTCTAAACCCATAGAGTTTTCTTTAGAAGCACCCACCTGGAGTCTAGGCAAGAGCATGGCAGCCCACATTACCATTGGACGCATTGGAGAAGTTTACAACAGGGAACTTAAGGACACTATTTACCAAATATGTGGGCGCCGAGACGAGCAATGGGAAGTAATCAACACCAGGAAGGATAGATCCATTGCGGCTTTCATCCAGGAGTTAAACCAGCACATCCGACACCAGGAAAACCAGATGTGTGCGGACATGATGGACTTAAAGAAGGCGAAGACTAGAATCATCGAACTGAAGGAAGAACTCAAGTTTGTACGCGATGGACATGAGGAGGAAATCAAGACACTACTGGAGAAGAATGATGACCTAGTCAAGAAGATTGGAGTATTCATGGGAGGACCAGCACCAATAGAAGAAGAAGAAGAACCCAAGGAGATACGCCCTGAGGACTACATCATCATCGACGACACCGATTCCGATCCTAGTGATGATGACTATGAAGACGAAGCTGGAGCAGACGTCATGGAGTCTTCCACCGATCAAAATTTCTAGATGACTACCATATATCACTAGTATTCCCCCATGTATTTAGTAGTAGTTGAGCACTTGTGCGATAGTTCTAGATCGTTTGTATGCCCTTGCTTGATTATTGAGTGAAATGATTGTGTTTGTCTCCTGTGCATATGGGTAGTGTTTTCTCATTAGACCCCCCTTCTCTATTCTAATCTCTTCCATCTAAACCCTCAGATGCCTCCGAGACGTGACACCGGTTTTGCCTTCCCACCGGAGCTCACCCAGTTGATCCAACAGCAGAATACTTTGATGCAATTGCTAGTTCAGAATCAGGGCAACAACAACAACAACAACAACAACCCGCCGCCCGTGGGCAACCTAGCCCGTTTTCTACGGTTACAGCCGCTAGTGTTTTCCAGTAGCACCGAGCCCATAGTTGCAGATGATTGGCTGCGCCGTATTAAAAGGGAGTTGACCACCGCAGGTTGCACAGATGCTGAGAGAGTGCGCTTTGCCGCACATCAATTGGATGGACCAGCAGCCTCATGGTGGGAGAATTACACAGCCACTTTTCCTATAGCCAATGTCACTTGGGACCAGTTTCAACAAGCTTTCCGCACAACCCATGTCTCCACTGGAGCTATGCAAATGAAGAAGCGGGAGTTCCGCAACTTACGCCAGGGGAACCGTACTGTGGCTCAGTACGTGGATGAGTTTAGCAAGTTATCTCGCTACGCCCCTGATGATGTGGCCACAGATGCAGCGAAACAGGAGAAGTTTATGGAAGGGCTGAATGATGAGATGAGTATGCAGTTGATGGTAGCAACCTTCAAAAACTACCAGGAGTTGGTAGATAAGGCTCTTATGATTGAAGGGAAGCAGCAGCAGATTGAGAGCCGCAAGAGAAAGTATGGACAATGGAAGTATAACTCTGGAGCTCAGCAGAAGCCTCGCCTAACCCTGAACTCGGGAGGACTTGTTCATAACCATGGAGGTCACAACCACACTGGAGGAGGATCGCATAACCACAATAGATCTAAGAATGGGAATGGGAGCGGAACCAACAATAATCATAACCTCCCCAACCCAGCCACACCCGCCAAAAGGGACTTAAGTCATGTTACTTGTTTCAAGTGCGGGAAGACTGGACACTACGCCACAGAGTTCCCTGAAGGAAAGAATGGAAATGGAAATTGGAGCGCTGGGAAGAAGCCAAATCCATTCAACAAAGGACAAGTGAACCACGTTAACGTGGAGGAGGTTGAAGAGCAGACGGACGCGGTAATAGGTAAGTTTATGGTTAAGTCATTTACCGCTCTTGTTCTTTTCGATACTGGTGCATCGCATTCATACATATCAAGGGGATTCGTGGATAAGTTTAAGCTACCAACCCAGACCCTTAGGAGCCCTCTTTTAGTGAGTTCACCTAGAACAGAGTTTATGGCTAGCCGATGGTGTGACCAGATATCCTTAACCATCGGTACACATGTTTTTCCGTCCGACCTAATTATCTTGGAGTCACAAGGATTGGATGTGATATTAGGTATGGACTGGATGTCAAAGTTTGGAGGAAGCATTGACTGTACTAGTAAGTCGATTTATCTCACCACTCTGGAAGGAAAAAGGATTAAGTATGTATCTAGGCATGTGCCTAGGAGGAGTCAGGTGAATGCCCTTACGGGAGTTGTTCAGGAGGAAGTGCCTGTAGTGAAGGATTACCCGGATGTTTTTCCAGAGGAGTTACCAGGCATGCCACCGGATAGAGACATTGAGTTTTTGATAGAACTGTTGTCAGGTACCGGACCAATATCCAAGAGACCCTATCGGATGCCCGCAAATGATCTGGAAGAAATTAAGAAACAGATCAAGGAGTTATTGGAGAAAGGATACATCCGAAGAAGTTCATCACCTTGGGGAGCCCCAGTACTTTTGGTTGAGAAGAAGGATAAATCCCTCAGGATGGTTGTTGATTATCGGGCATTAAATGAAGTGACGATTAAGAACAAGTACCCACTGCCGATGATCAACGATCTGTTTGATCAGTTGCAAGGAGCTAAAGTGTTTTCGAAGATCGATTTGCGATCGGGGTATCATCAGTTGAAGATACGAGAGAAGGACATACCAAAGACAACATTCACAACACGATATGGATTATACGAGTACATGGTCATGTCAATTGGACTGACTAACGCCCCTACCTATTTCATGAGCATGATGAACAAGGTGTTCATGGAATATTTGGACAAGTTTGTTGTGGTGTTTATTGATGATATTATGGTATACTCGAAGAACGAGGAGGAGCACAAGGAGCATTTGCGCTTAGTTCTCGAGAAACTCAGGGAACACCAGTTGTATGCTAAGTTCAGCAAATGCGAATTTTGGTTGAAGGAAGTCGGGTTCCTTGGGCATGTTATATCGGGAGAAGGTATAGCAGTAGACCCCAACAAAATTCAGTCAGTCACTGAATGGTTGGCACCCACTTCAGTTAGCGAGATCCGCAGTTTTCTTGGACTTGCAGGATACTACCGGAGATTCATCGAGAATTTTTTCAAGATTGCAAAGCCAATGACTGAACTGTTGAAGAAGGAAACTAAGTTTAAATGGACAGAAGATTGCGAGGCAAGTTTCCAGGAATTGAAGAAACGCTTGACTACAGCGCTAGTTCTAACACTGCCAGATATACATAAGGAGTTCCAAGTGTACTGCGATGCCTCACGCTTAGGACTTGGATGTGTGCTTATGCAGGACAGGAGAGTTGTTTCGTATGACTCATGACAACTGAAACCTCATGAGTTAAACTATGCCACGCATGATTTGGAGCTAGCAGCCGTAGTACATGCATTGAAGACCCGGAGACATTACCTTATTGGAAACCGTTGTGATGTGTACACGGACCATAAGAGTTTGAAGTACATTTTCACCCAGAAGGAGCTGAACCTTCGACAGAGGAGATGGTTGGAACTTATAAAGGATTATGACATGAAGCTACACTATCATCCAGGAAAGGCCAATGTCGTAGCAGATGCTTTGAGCAGGAAGAGTTATGCTAATATCCTTGAAAGCAAGGGACTGCCGAAGGAATTAGCAGAGGACATCATGGAACTTCGATTGGAGATTGTTCCTAGAGGATTTATTGCAACAATGGAGGTCCAATCGACATTGCTGGACAAAATTCGGGAAGCTCAGAAGGATGACAAAGAGATTGCCGAGATAAAGGAGAAGATGGGAAAAGGAAAGGCCAAAGGTTTTCGTGAGGATGAGCACGATACCCTATGGTTTGAGGACCGAGTTTATGTGCCCAATAACCAGGAGATCAGGAAGTTAATATTTCACGAGGCCCATGACTCACCCTACTCGATACACCCTAGAAACACCAAAATGTATCTGGATTTGAAGGAACGTTTCTGGTGGACCGGTATGAAGAAGGATATTGCCGAGTATGTCGCCGTGTGTGATGTATGTTAGCGTGTGAAGGCAGAACATCAGAAGCCAGCAGGACTGTTACAGCCTATGTCGATACCCGAATGGAAGTGGGATAAACTGGGCATGGACTTTATCACCGGATTGCCCAGGACCAAAGTAGGATATGATTCCATATGGGTAGTAGTTGATCGTTTGACCAAAGTAGCTCACTTCATCCCAGGCAGAAGAGTTATGCAAACTCAAAACGCAAGAAGGTAACCTATGAAATTGGAGATCGAGCATATCGGCGAGTATCACCCTTGCGAGGAGTGAAACGTTTTGGAGTTAAGGGAAAGTTAGCCCCGAGATTTGTAGGATCGTATCGTATTTTGGAACGGATGGGAGAAGTTGCCTACAAGTTGGAGTTACCCGAGGGATTGTTAGGAGTTCATGACGTGTTTCACGTTTCACAGCTGAAGAAGTGTAATGCTGAGATGGCAGATGTACCGCTAAGAGATACAGTACCCCTGGAGGTGATTCAGTTGGACAATGATTTGACTTATGAGGAGAAACCAGTTAATATTCTTGAGTTTGCCAACAGAGTCACCCGCAATAAGGTTATCATGTTTTGTAAAGTTCAGTGGAGCCACCATACCGAGGATGAAGCCACCTGGGAAAGGGAGGATGATCTTCGCAAAGACCACCCACACCTATTTTCTAGCCAACCCGAATCTCGAGGGCGAGATTCATCTTAAAGGGGGTAGGTTTGTAACATCCCAAATTTTCAATCTGGAATTTATACATAGTCATCCATGCATATCATATTTTATTCGCATTTCGTCTCGCGATCCTCGAAATCCTAAGCAACTCAAGGACCCTCGGAGAGAGTTGGGGATTTCCTGGTTCTCAAATTTGATCTTTATCAAATCTTGAAAACGAGAATTTTTGGTTTTAATTATTTTCTCTCCAAAAATATTTCACACTAAAATATATGAGAGGAGATAATATGACTTCTCCAAGATAATTGAAATATTGGAGGAAAAATATTAAAACCAAATAATTGTTTGATTTGGATTTTCTTGCAATTTTGTTTGCATTAGGAAAATTGCACGTTTTCCAAAATTGCATTTTATGGCCAAGAAAATGTTCATCTCGTTCTAAATATTTTATTTAGACGGTGAAAATTTATTTTGGCATTTTTAGATATTTATTTATTTATTTAGGATTTATTTTGGTCGGCGAAATTATTTAAAAAAAAAGAGGTTCCCGCGCCGACTGGGCCTAAGGCCCAGCCGCACCAGGCCGTCGCCGCCGCCTTCCCCGCGAGCGCTGCCGCCGCCGACTCGGACTAGGAGTCCGAGCCGAACTTCTCTCCGTCGTCGCATCTTGCCCCCTCCTCCAAGCCGCCCCGCTCCGCCCTTATATACGCCGCCACCCCCGCCCCCAACACCCCACCACACCACTGCCGCCCGCGCCGCGCCAAGCCGCCGCCGCCGTACCGCC
>NC_057800.1:228710289-228712711 GCF_018294505.1 Triticum aestivum | reverse complement strand
GCCGCCTGCTGCCGCCGCCGCAGTCCGCGCCGCCGCCGAGCGCCGCCGCCCCCTAAGCCGCCGCCCCACCGGACCTCTCGCCGGAGGTAGCCGCCACGCCCCGCCGCCGGTTTTTTTATAAAGACCGACCGGTTTTTTTAGAACCCTAGATCCGTGTTTTTTCGGATTCGCCGGTTTTTCTTGGTTCTTCTATTTGGGGGACGTTCATCGGAACGATCGTTTTAACGAACGGTTCTTCGCCTGTTAGAAACAGCCAACGAACGCTCGTACGTTAGTCTGTTCGTCAGTTTTATTTTATCGGATATATTCCGTGATTTTCTCTGATCGCGATTTGTGATCCGATCTTAGTTTCTGTTTTTCTTTTCGCTCGTTAGTCAGAATCAGGCGATTCAAGCGCCTAGAGTTTTGTCTCGAAACCCTCTTTCCGCTTAACCAACTCAAACAAGTTTTCTCTATTGTAAAATTTGACCTAGTTTCAGATTAGTAAACGAAGCTTCTTTTTTTCACCGTTTGAGTTTCGTTGCTCCATTTGATTTGATTCTTTTTGCGAACCGGAGTTCTTAAGTTGAAACTTCTGGTCAACCTCTTTTGTTTGAGTTTTTCTTGTGCATCATTGCTTGTTACTTATGTATGCTATTGTTTTCTTGCGATAGAACACCCGGAGTGCGAAGCGTGCTACTACGAGTCCCTAGGTTTCGCAGATCGTCAGCAAGGCAAGTAACCCTTTGATCATATCCCTTTTATCACCTAGTTTTTATGCATTAGTCTCAATCCTCAAACATTGCATGATTAGGATGTTATTAACTTGTGGGTTGGGAAGTAGTCGATGAGTTAGAACCTATTGCCCTGTTACATTCAAACCCTTGGGAGTTACTCTATGCGTTGCTTATATATACTATGCTATGCTATGCTCGTAGACATGGTTTGGGTTTGAGTGAAATACATGACAGATGTGAGCTTGTTAATTAATGGTTCAACTTAAGGTGGAAACTTAATCAAACATCTGGGTGGATTGAGGCACCTGGAGTACCCAGTGTTGCCTGTACTTTTTTGGAAATCCCGGAGTACTCGTGTGATCTTCCTATGGACCGCCACCCAGGCTCAAAGGGAACTGAGATGATTCATGCTAGAAACTTCCGTGTGCAGCCACAAGCTATTATGGGCTCTAGCATAGTTGAGTAAGTTACGTGAAGCTCTTGAAGAGGCAGATCAGCAGGTAGTGGGATGTAGGTTTGGTATGGTCTGTCCGGAGTAGAGAGTTAATGTTTCTAAAATACTGTGTCTCGGTCATCCGTTTCTCAAACACCATGTAGTGCGAGAAATCAAACGGAGGCGATCGAGTCTTGTGGGGAAAAGTGCGCAAACCTCTGCAGAGTGTACAATCTAATCATGGTTAGCCGTGTCCCCGGTTATGGACAATTCTTGAGTATCTAGTACTTGGGTTATCACATGTATCTCATCACTCTTAATTAATATTGTTGGGTTGTTAATCACTTTAATTAGGATTGAGTTGGAGGAACCTTCTCAATGATGTTTCAACTACCATGATAGTTAAATAAAATCTATTCCTTTGTTGTAGGGAAAAATTGGCTTTTCGCAAAACTGTAACCATAGAGCTTTCCACCAGCCAAATATGCATGTAGTGATAGCATTATTCTGTTCTTGCTCTACGGTGTTACATTGCCAGCATATTCCATGTGCTGACCCGTTTTAGGGCTGCAACATATTATGTTGCAGACTTTTCAGACGAGGAGTAAGGTTCGTTAGGTCATTGCCGTGTAGCTCAGCTATGCCATTGGAGTTGATGGACTCACTTTATCTTCCAAGCCTTCCGCTATTATCATATTAGATGGCCTTAAGCCATATTATTGTAATAAGTTCTCTCTTGAGACATTCGATGTAATAAGTGTGTGATTGCTACTCTGTTATAAATCCTTCGAGTACTGTGTGTGTCAGCATTACCGATCCCGATGACACTGAAGCACAGAGACTTGACCATCTGAGGTCGGGTCGCTACAACATCGGTCTTGTGCGGCCGACTGGTGGGATGCACGGGGAAGCGGGGCCCGCCTGGCCAGCTCAGCCGAGGCAGGGGTGGGCTCCGGCGATGGCTGTCGGTGCTACGGGCCACCATCCACGCCGCTCGAACCACCAGCATGCTCGGGCGGAGCCGCACCGGATGGATTGTGTCACGAACACCGGAGATAGAGGGAAGGAACGGGGCACCGGCCAGGGCGGACGGCGGGTTCGGCCACCAATGGGATCGGCGCTGAGGTTGCAAAGAGGAAGGTAGGGAGTAGGTGGAGTCTCTTTAGTGGCGTTGTTGATCTCCAGAATAGACTGGGTGGAGAGAGATGGGCCATGGAGCTCAAATTTGAGCGACAACCATGGTGGCCATGGGGAGTGAGGGGAAGCTATGGAG
>NC_057800.1:228687569-228709966 GCF_018294505.1 Triticum aestivum | reverse complement strand
CGAGGTGCCCGTGGCCGGAGTCTGTCGCGAGGGTCCGACCAACGCTCCAGTAGGGACAGGGCTCACGGGCGGGCGTGGACAGGACGGGAGAGAGAAGAGGAGGTCAGGGAGCGGAGCAAGGTGCCAAGGCACGAGGAGGAAGAGGAGGTCAAGGAGCAAAGCAAGGTGCCAAGATCACAGGCGAACAATGGTCGTTTGACTCCGTTCCCATGGACGCGTGGCGGCTAGCGCCGGTGATGATGCTGCCGACGGTGAACAGGGGCTATTGTAAGTGCATCTAGTGCCACCCCTAGTTGGTTTTGGAGTATTGACAACAAACTTGGTTGAGGGAATAATGTGTTTGTGAGAATTGCAGGTTAACACAGGTAGTAGTCCCTTATTGATTCGGTTTACATACCAGAGATGGCCCCTAAAAATGTGTGAAGACATTGAAGACAATGGTGGTTCATGAAGACATTCACGGTGAAGATTATGACATGAGAAGACATTCATATCAAGACTATAGAGTGCGAAGACATAGTTGTTTCGTAGTTTCCTTTTATTCTTTGTTGAGTCATAGGAACCACCGTACTGTTAAGTGGGGTTCAAGTGAACAAAGTCAGAGTGACTGAAGTGATCCTCAACCAAATCCTATGTCTTCGAGCGAAGATAATGAGAGAAAATCTTATCCAGAGCTGGATGAGCTAGCTTTACTTGTATCCCAAGTCAAGCCGCCGCATGTGTTTGAAATTCGACCATTGGACACGTGTCAGTTCCTTAGTGACCCAGGGTCATTTCGGACAAATCAGGTCGGGTTGTCTCCTGGCTATAAATAGCCCACCCCCTACACCATAAATTGGTGGCTTCTCAGAGTTAGTGCACAACTTTTGTCGTTTGAGAGAAACCCACCTTCGAAGCATTTGAGAGAGAGATCCTTGCAAGGACAAAGCCCTAAACACCCAGAGCCAAAGAGTGTTAGACATCACCGAAGTCTTTCTATCTGTGTGACCCGAAGACTTGTTACACTTGAGGACTGTGAATCCTCCAGCCGGTTAGGCGTTGCGTTCTGAGCATCCAAGAGTCATTGTGGATCGCTAGTGAACGAAGTCTGTGAAGGTTTGGAAGTCTACCTTGAAGACTTACCAGAATGATTGGTCTAGGACTGGGTATCCTTAGCTCAAGGGGAATAAGGTGAAGACGCGGTCTCCTGAGTTGAATCTCAGCCTCCCTAACCAGACGTACAGTTGTCACAGCAACTGGAATTGGTCTACCAACTCCTTGTCTTCACCAAGTAACTGGTTCTATCCTTCGCTTTCCTTTACTTTATAGTTTGCCCTCGTGAAGTCATTGCATGCATGTATGATCTGATTGACTTCACTGAGTGAAGACTGTTTACTATTTGGCATCATACAGTCTTCCATCATGATCATTAGTACATAGTTGCTGATGGTCTTTGTGCTTTCACTTTATTGCAATCTTGACTATGGCTTGTCTAGTGTAGTCTACCTTCCGCTGCATATTAAGAGGTTCATTTCTATTGTTTGTCTTCAAAGACCTCGTGTTTTGAAGACTTTCATAAAAATCACCTATTCACCCCCCTCTAGTCGATAACTAGAACTTTTAATTGGTATCAGAGCAAGGTGCTCCCTTGTTCTATGTGATTTGGTTTAACCACCTGGAGTTTTAGCTATGTCGACTGCAGGGACAATCAAGGTCTCCATTGCATGCCCCATTTTCGATGGTCACGATTATCCCCGATGGAAGTCTATGATGAGGAAGCGCCTCCTTGTTATGGACAGTGAGCTTTGGACCGTCACGGAGATTGGTGTCACCAATTTATGCAAGATGGCGCATGCTGATGGTATTCAGAAATATACTCTTCTAGATACCAAGGTGAAGGCTGTTATATGCTCCTGTCTGTCAAGAGACGAGTTCAGGCGTGTCATGCATCTCTGCAATGCAAAGCTTATATGGGACAGGATCTCTGACGTTTATGAAGGTCATCGAACATGTCAGGACCCATGGTTCCTCGAATTCAAAGAGTCACTCAAAACAATGACTCCCGAACCTGAGCCATCTTCTCCTACCTATTGCTTCATGGCACGTGGTGCCAAGGTAAACTCACGTGATGCTTACTTTCAAACATCCAGTGAGGATGACTCTGAATGTGAATCTAAACCTAGCTACAAAACACTTGGTAAAATTGCCACAGAACAACAAAATGCTATGGAACACAATCAAAAGTTGCTAGACAAAAGCGATGATATGTTGGACGTGGAAATGACTCGAACTCAGTCCTTAATTGAATACATCAAAAATCTTCATGTTAAGTACGAAGAACTTGAAAGTCGTCATGAAACACTCTCAGCTACTCATGACAAGCTTTGCTATGATTATCTTCAAAGGAAACAAGAACTTGAGAACCTGAGAGTGTGTCATGAAGATCTTCAAAAAGAGAATGAGTCACTTCGTGCTCAACAGATCAGTACTGCTCAGGAAGACTTTGAGCCACCATGTTTGAAATGTCTTGAGCGTGATAATGTTGTCTCTGTTGCTGAATGTTCTACTGTTGCTACTGTTGCTATGTCTTCAACTGCTGATGTGGAAACTAACCCCTCTTCTGAGGATACCACTACTATAGCTGATGAGAATGCTAGCTTGAAGACATTACTTGAAACAGGAATGTACAAAAGCCTCAAAGGGCATCATACTCTTTGTGATGTCCTCAAGAAACTGATTCCAAAACAAAACCCTAGGAAAGAGGGTGTTGAGTTCGAGAGGAAAATGAACATTGATGGTTCATACTGGAAGCCTGAGCAGTACCCCACAACCACAGGGTTGCTGCAAAGGGACATTCAGTGGATCCATCTACCTTATCTGGCTTCACTTGTGCTAACCCGGTAATCATTGATGAATCCTTTGATGCATACTATAAACTGTTTAAGAATCAGAATGGTGAAGTGTTTGCTAGGTATATTGGTACTAACTGCAGGAATGGGCCACCTCTAAAGAAGATCTGGGTGCCCAAAAGTTGTCTTGAGAAGCTTCCTGTGAATGTCATCATGACCCCACCTGGGAAGAAGACAAACCCCAGACCAAAGGCTTCATATGGTCCAAAGGATTGATACAGAAAGTGGACTCGTCAGAGTCACCCTAACACCAATGTTTTGCAGGGAAACCATACTCAGACGTATGAATATGAGTGTGTTTCATCAAACTGCTTTGTTCATAAGACCAAGAACTATTCTGCTTATTCTTATGAGTATTATTCACCTCCTGCAAGGCTATTTGCTAGGGCTCCAAATCCTAAATTCTCAGATGCTTCACTTAGACTCATTGCTTCTAAGCCACCCCTTAAGATGTGGGTGGTTAAGAAGAATTAACACTCTTTTGCAGGGAATGTTCTCCAGCCAAAATTCAAAAGCTTCTGATGCTTATGCTGGGAACCTAAAACATCTTGTGGAACGCAAGGTAAAATGCCAAAATGGTCTTACTATGTATTTTGTCCCAGGATTTCTTGACAAACATCCTATCTACCATATCCAGGATTTGAACTTTGATAATGTACTTGTTCGTCAAATGTTTATGCTTCACACTTCTCTTGGTGAAGCCTATCCCCCCAACTGCACTATAGGGTACGACGCCGAACACTTCTAAGTGGATCATGGACATTGGATGCAGTAACCACATGACCGGTGATCAAAGTCTTCTTATGGATTCAACCCTACGTCCACTGACAAGAGCCACATCACATTTACTGACACTGGTAAAACCAAATTACTAGGCCTAGGTAGAGTTGCAATCTTAAGGGATCAACACATGGATAAAGTCATGCTTGTTGAATCCCTTGGTTTCAACTTAATGTCTGTCTCAATGCTTTGTGACCTGAACATGATTGTGATATTTGGAAAATATCGTTGCCTTGTGATTATGGAATCTAAAAAATCTCTATTCTTCGAAGGATATCGAAAGGACGATCTGTATATGGTAGATTTCGCTGCAGGACCACAACTGGCCATATGTCTTCTAGCAAAAGCTTCAGAGTGCTGGCTCTGGCATCGGAGGCTAGGACATGCGGGCATGAGGAACCTGTACACTCTCGTGAAGAAGAAGCATGTCATAGGCATCGAGGGCATCAAGTTCAAGAAGGATCATCTGTGCGGTGCCTGCGAAGCTGGAAAGATGACTAGGGCCAAGCATCCCTCGAAGACAATCATGACAACAACACGTCCCTTCGAGCTGCTTCACATGGACTTATTTGGCCCTACTCACTACTCTACCCTCACTACCATTACTTTCCTCCATGGATTCATCATTGTTGATGATTACTCGAGATTTACATGGGTGCACATAATTCCCTACAAGAATGAAGTGCAGGATGTCTTCAGATGATTCGCCAATCGCGCCATGACCAACTATGGCATCAAGATCAAGCACATCAGAAGTAACAATGGCACTGAATTCAAGAACACCGGCCTCAACACTTATCTTGATACATTAGGCATCACACATGAGTTCTTAGCTCCATACACACCTCAGCAGAATGGCATCATGGAGCGCAAGAACAGAACCCTCATTGAGATGGCATGTACGATGCTTGATGAGTACAAGACCCCAAGGAAGTTCTGGCCTGAAGCTATTGATACTGCATGCCACGTCACCAATTGTGTTTATCTTCACATGTTCCTAAAGAAGACATCATATGAGCTCCTGACTGGTAAGAAGCCAAACATCAACTATTTCAGAGTATTCGGTGCTAGGTGCTGGATCAAGGATCCACATCACACTTCAAAATTTGCACCAAAAGCACATGAAGGTTTTATGCTTGGCTACGGAAAGGATTCGCACTCCTACAGAGTCTTCAACCTCTTTCACTATAAAGTGGTTGAAACTGTGGATGTGCGGTTCGATGAGACTAATGGCTCGCAAAGAGAGTACCCGCCAAATGTGCTAGATGAAGCCTCACCAAGTGAATCCATCAAGCTTATGGGTACTGGAGAAATCATACCTTCGGAGGCTGAGGCTAAAGTGGAAATCATCATTTCTGCACCTAATCAATCTGAAGACACTACTCAGCCTGAAGCCAATGCTGAAGATGAAGACAGTGATCAGCAAGAGCGAAATCTTCGTCCAGGCCATCCACGTGTTGCAAATGAAGTACAGATCGAGAAGATAATTGATAACATCAATGCACCTGGACCACTCACTCGTTGAAGAGCAGCACGGCTTGCAAATTTCTGTGGGCACTTTGCATTTGTCTCAATATCTGAACCCAAGAAAGTTAATGAAGCCTTCATGGAACCTGAATGGATTCAAGCTATGCAAGAGGAGCTTCAATAGTTCGAGCTGAACAATGTTTGGGAGCTAGTGAAGCATCCTGATCCTCGCAGGCACAATATCATTGGCACCAAATGGGTATATTGCAAAAAACAAGATGAGCATGGTCAAGTTGTCAAAAACAAAGCTCGTCTCATCGCTCAAGGTTACACTCAAGTTGAAGGGATTGACTTCGATGAAACGTTTGCTCCTATGGCTAGGCTTGAGGCTATTCACATTCTGTTAGCCTATGCCGACCACAACAACATTCTACTGTACCAAATGAACGTAAAGAGTGCCTTTATCAATGGCAAAAATGAAGAAGAAGTGTATGTTGCTCAACCACCTGACTTTGAAGACCCAAATCGTCCTGACATGGTATACAAGCTCAACAAGGCACTACATGGCCTCAAACAAGCACCTCGAGCTTGGTATGACACACTCAAACACTTCCTGAAGAGCAAAGGCTTCAAACCTGGTTCCCTAGATTCCACAATCTTCACGAAGACATATGATGGTGAACTGTTTGTATGCCAAATCTATGTGGATGACATTATCTTCGGCTGCACTGATAAGAGATACAGTGATGAATTTGGGCATATGATGCAAGAGCAATATCAGATGTCAATGATGGGTGAGTTGAAGTTCTTCCTTGGTCTTCAAATCCGTCAGCAGAGTAATGGCATCTTCATATCACAAGAAAAATACCTCAAAGATTGCCTGAAGAAGTTTGGAATGCAAGACTGCAACAGGTACACGACGCCAATGCCAACTGAAAGTCATCTGGGCCCCAACGACAATGGTAAAGAGTTCGGCCAAAAGGTATACCACTCCATGAATAGTTCTTTACTCTACTTATGTGCATCTAGGCTAGATATAATGCTTAGCGTTTGCATGTGTGCCCGATTCCAAGCGGCACCAAAGGAATCGCATCACTTAGCTATGAAGCGAATTCTTCGATATTTTGCTTACACCCCAACGCTAGGATTATGGTATCCAAAGGGCTCAAAGTTTCATATAGTTGGATTCTCAGATGCTGATTATGCTGGTGACAAGGTCGATCGGAAGTCTACATCAGGAACATGTCACTTTCTTGGACGATTCTTGTCCGTTGGTCTTCAAAGAAGTAGAACTGAGTATCTCTCCCCACTTCTGAATCCGAATACATTGCTGCTGGATCATGCTACGCTCAGCTCCTATGGATGAAGCAAACTCTCAAGGACTATGGCATCCACCTGAAGCATGTGCCACTCTATTGCAATAATGAAAGCGCCATCAAGATTGCCAACAAACCCAGTTCAGCACTCGAAGACAAAGCACATTCAGATCCGTCATCACTTTCTCAGAGATCATGTCATGAAGGAAGATATTGATATCGTTCACATCAACACTCAAGAGCAATTGGCAGATAGCTTCACAAAGCCCTTGGATGAGAAAATGTTTTGCAAGTTGTGGTGTGAGCTAAATATCTTAGAATCCTCAAATGTCATGTGATTGGACACACACATCCTAACGCTTATGCATGTTGATGACTTAGATGTGCAACACACAAAGTAACGTATATCTTCAATCAATGAAGACATACACTCTATGTGTGAATACATTAACGTGGAATTTGACTTCGGAGCACCACGATAATTGTGTGCCGTGTCTAGGTCTAATACTTCCTATACAGTGGGTAACGCCACCACCAAACTTTCTCGAAGATTTTCTTTTGGCATCATGATTGCATTAACTTCACATTTGGTTTGTCTTCAACATTTATTTGATTGCATTAACTTCGCATTTGGTTTGTCTTGAACATTGATTTGATTGCATTAACTTCGCATTTGGTTTGTCTTCAACATTGATTTATCTTCATGGTTTATCTTCACAATCTTGACTTAGTCTTTTGATATATATATATATATATATATATATATATATATATATATATATATACATATGGTGTTCTGTCCTCTACAGCATTCACTTATAGCTATGTCTTCAAACTTGCCATTTTTCTGAACTAAGTGAATGTGATCGGACCCTAACCCCCTCTGTGCTTCTTCCTCAAACTCTATCTATCTAAGTCATATGCTTCTGTTGAAACTTGCTGATTGTCTTCACTGCATCCTTGTCAGCTGAAGATACATAGACACACATTTAAAACTACTTTCAATGATATATCTCTTTTGCCTGAATCCCGAAAAAGCTGGAGCGACCACCCGACAAACCAGGCGTGCGTGGGAACATGGAACAACTTCCAATGAGTTGCATGCATGCCACATGTCCATCAGATGTGAACCACCAGAGGCACCTGTGTAATTACGCTGTGCAGCCCTCTACCTTATAAATATCCACACCGCACGGTCATTTTCTTTTCTTCCACCTCGCTCAAACCCTAGCACCTCCGCTAGCTCGCGACTTCTTCGACTCCATCCTCTCCGCGGCCGCCGTGTGTCTTCCGCCACCAAGTTAGGGCGCGGGAGATTGAACTGCTTGGCTCCTTTCTCTGCCTCGTCTAGTAGTTCGTCAGCGGTAATTAAATCTCACCTTTTACTGTCTTTTTGATCCATCAAATCCATCCACTTCAACCAGAAGTGGTTTCTATACTTCCAAATCTAGATCTATCTTTGTCTGCATCTCATATCATGCAAAGGATATTCACTTATGCTTCATAATTAGTAAGATAATGTACTTATTCATGGATTCGCACAAATCTAGAACCAACTCTCTTCAAATAAGTGAATGTCTTCGCTCTATGAGGTCAATGTCTTCAAACTAATTTATCTTCAAAATCTTCTAAGAATTCATATGACCTCTTCCCCTTCCCTTGCACCTCTAATGATGTCATAGGTACATGTCCGTGGGGGAATCCCTTGGTTCTCATAGTCCGCATTCATTTGCAGAGTTCTTACAACATCATATTCACTCTCCCGAAGCCAGTTCTTGTCTAACCAGTAGACGGAAGCTTTTCACCGTTCTGAAGCCTATCAGTCCTAATATCATGGCCATAGAGAAGTCTACTAGGAAAGGTGGCAGGCAGCGCTGAGGTAATACTGCTCTCAATCTGCCTCTGGATATGCATGAGTTGTACAAGACTGATCCTGAGGAAAACTACAATCAGCGCAAGACCCGAATCCAATGGATTCGAAGATATTGGGCAGAACAGTGGTTCAAGTACAACTTCGTCACTACTGAATATGCTGAGAAGAACGCCATCAAGCGCCCATTGGGTGATATTCTATATAGGAATCTGCAGCCAAAGTCGAAGCCTGAAGCTATTGCTCAAGGTTTCTATCCTTGCATGGTCTGAGGATCGAATCCTGAGAATGCCGACCCATCATCCTTATTATGGTGTCGTGACGACAATTTGTTCAAGCGCAACTACCAGTTCGCAAAGGAGTCAGCTGCGAAGAACAAGATGGATCTTGGACTCAACTTCAACCCTGGTCCATCTGCTCCAAGACAGGATGGCACTCGCGATGTCAATCCCAACATCATCGGGCCCTTCACTAGCTTCTGAAAGTGCTAGTGATCGACTAGAGGGGGGGTGAATAGGCGATTTTTATGAAATTCTTCAAAACACGGAAATTTCAAAGACAAATGATAGAAATAAACCTATTACCATGCAGCGGAAGGTGGACTACACTAAGCAAGCCATAGTCAAGTATTCAATGAAGTGAAAGCACAACGACTAATAGCAGCTAGGTAGTATAGATCAGGTAGGAAGATAGTATGAAACCAATCAGAACAAGCAGTCACTCAGTGAAGACAAAGGATAATGCAAACATGCAATGACTTCACAAGGACCAACTATAAATAAAGAGATGGGAAGGATAGAACCAGTGACTCATTGAAGACAATGATTTGTTGGACCAGTTCCAGTTGCTGTGACAACTGTACATCTAGTTAGGGAGGCTGAGATTCAACTCAGAAGACCGTGTCTTCACCTTATTCCCCTTGAGCTAAGGACACCCAGTCCTCTCCCAATCACTCTGGTAAGTCTTCAAGGTAGACTTCCAAACCTTCACAGACTTCGTTCACCGACAATCCACAATGACTCTTGGATGCTCAGAACGTGACGCCTAACCGGCGGGAGGATTCACAGTCCTCAAGTGTAATAAGTCTTTAGATCACATAGACAGGAAGACTTAAGTGATGCCTAACACTCTTTGGCTCTGGGTGTTTAGGGCTTTGTCCTCGCAAGGAATTCTCTCTCGAAGGCTTCGAGGTGGGTTGCTCTCAAACGACAAAAGCCGTACACTAACTCTGAGCAGCCAACCGTTTATGGTTGTAGGGGGTGGGCTATTTATAGCCACTAGGCAACCCGACCTGATTTATCCGAAATGACCCTGGGTCACTAAGGAACTGACACGTGTTCCAATGGTCAGATTTCAAACACACACGACAACTTTACTTGGGCTACAAGCAAAGCTGACTTATCCAACTCTGAATAAGATTTGCTCTCATAGTCTTCACTCGAAGACATAGGATTTTGGTTAAGCATCACTTTAGTCATTCTAACTGGTTCTCTTGGACCCCACTTAACAGTACGGTGGTTCCTATGACTCAACAAGAAGAAAAAGAACGACGAAACGACTAAGTCTTCGCGCTCCATAGTCTTCACGCGATGTCTTCTCTTGTCATAGTCTTCAATGTGAATGTCTTCACATACCACTTTTGACTTCAATGTCTTCATACATTTTTAGGGGTCATCTCTGGTAGGAAAACCGAATCAATGAGGGACTTCTACCTGTGTTATCCTGCAATTCTCACAAACACATTAGTCCCTCAACCAGGTTTGTCGTCAATACTCCAAAACCAACTAGGGGTGGCACTAGATGCACTTACAATCTCCCCCTTTTTGGTGATTGATGAAAAACTGGTTGAAGTTTTCAACGGGGAATAAATTATGTGAAATTGTAAAGGATAGGATATTGTCTTCATAAGTTGCAAAGGCTCCCCCTGAAGATGTTCATATAAGTACTTTGCTCTTGGAATGCAAATGCACATGGCAGGTTGTACTTGTGGAGATCCTCTTCAACCTATGATGAAAATTCATCATGCATGATATTATGTAACAAAGATAATGACATGCATAATGGAAAATGGACGTCTACAAAATGACCTAAGTGCGGAATTTATCATCGCACATGCGGAATTTATCATCGCATCACAGAATAGCAAATAAGTAGCAGACGACCATCGAGTTTAAGTGTTACAACTCAAAGAACCAAATGTATCGAAAAGCAAGAGTTGTAAACACTTGGCAAAAGTAGCAAAAAGTAAAGCAACCACCCATATGGACCCGCTTGAAGACTATCAACTCATATGCTTCTCCCCCTTTTGTCAGTAAGGACAAAAAAGGCTTGAAGACATAGAGCGCCTATTCGTTCCCATGAGGTGCAGGCGAGGCAGCAGGGTCATTGTTGAGGTCCGGTGGTGTAGAAGAACTTGGTGCAGTGTCGACACGCGTTGTAGTTGGAGGAGGTGAAGTGCATCATCTTTGTCATCAATGACTTTGGCATTCACTGTCGCAGCTGAGGATGAGTAGTCAGAGTCTTCAAGTGAGAGAGTCCGACGCAAGTGAGCATTCCTTGGAGGAGTTGAGTCAAACTTGAATCTTTCGGTGAAGCCATCGTCCTGCAGATCAGCTTCAGCACTAAGCAATGTCAAACTCTTCCAAGACCTCCGACAGGTTTCATGAGTAACAAAAGCATTCTTGGTGGCAAGATTGCGAATGCGATTGACATCTACCAAGAGGCTTTGCATCTGACGCTTAAGCCAGTCGTAATGTTTGTCCTATTTCTGGTGTAGCGTGACGAGAAGCTCTCAGTCATTTAGGACACAAGATCGCCTTCGAGGCCTTTGCGCAATGGTGCTACCAGTGGCGTCAGTTTGAGTGCGAGGGGCACGTGTGTTGCCAGCAAGAGGATAAACACGAGAAACTGCTAGAACTCCTTCAATAGGCTGGGTGAAACTTTGGTGATCAACATTGTGAAGATAAATGGGATCCTTAGCCGGCTCTGGGTAAATAGCTTCAACTGACAGATCAACCTCTGGCAAGAATATAAGATGATTGCACACAGACGGCTGATAGTTGAAGGCAGAGTGACGCTTGATAAGACGCATGACCCATGGAGCATAGAATTTCAACCCAAAAATGTCGGAGCTAGATGCAGCCAACTGCCTGATGAAGAAGTCTTGAGCATTGAAGCTGATGCCATTGAAGATATAGAAAACCAAAGTCTTCATTGCTCCTTCAAGCTTCGCTGCAGATGAGTGTCCTTTGACAGGCCATAGAGTCTTCTTGATGATATGGTAAATGGTGCGAGGCAGGTACTCTAGGTCTTCAACAAAGAACTCAGATGTCTATTCTGCGTCATGAGGCAGAGGCTTCATCATGCTCAGCATTTGACTCATGTTGGGTTCTGGCTTCTGAAAAATGCTTTCTAAGGCATTCTGGTGTTGTTGACAACCTGGTTCATAGTATTCACCAGGAGTGGGCAGGCCTGTGACCTCAATGATATCAAGAGCTTTGGCTTCATGATGGACATTGCCTGTCATCCACTCAAGGACCCAAGTCTTCGGATCCCTGTTGTAACCTCGAATGTGAAGAGTTGCATAGAACTGTAGCAGAATCTCTTCATTCCAGTGTTCCTTATCGGTGACAAACTGCAGCAGTCCAGCATCTCTGAAGCAATCCAACGCTTCTTCAAGACAGGGCAGGCCAGCTATAGCTTCAGAGTCGAGGCGCATATGTGGAAATATCCTCCCTTGATTGTATAGGATGCAGGAATAGTAGCTGTGCTGCTGATAGCTCCAGAACCGATCTGATGAGATGTGAGGTCTGGTATAAGGGTTCTTGGCGCTGTTGAAGAAGGTGTTATGTGACACGAAGCCATTCACATTGAAGACCCCAGGTGAAGTTGCAGTGCCTGGGAATCGTGGAAGTCTTGGCTTGGGCTTTTGGACTTGAGGTCTATGCTCTACATGATACTCAAATTGTGGACCCGCAGCAGGTGGAGGAACCAGAACGGGCAGTGGACCATAACAGGCTGACCACGATCAAATGCCAGCTCAATTGTATGAGGTCTTGGAGGGGGAACAGGAGCATTGGCATTGTCGTAATGGGCTTCAGGGGCCACATTGACTTCAGGTGCTTGCACTTCAGGTGCTTCAGCAGTGGCTTCACACACTGCAGTGGCTTCAGGCGCTTGTACTTCAGGTGCTTTAGCAGTGGCTTCAGGCGCCGGATTAGCTTCAGCCATGACAACATCATTGGCTTCAGCGCTGATGGTGGTGGCTGCCTGAAGATTGTTAACCTCCACTTCAGGAGCTGGAGGGTCGGACACATTCTCCTCGAGAACAACATCTTGGTGGGATGGGGGTGTAGCAACTCTGTCTGCTTCAACTCTTGGTTCTTCTTCTTCATCGGCTGATGCAGCCGGAATATCTTCAGCCATTTTGGCTTCAGACTCAGATACGTGCATAGTGGGAGTGACTTGGGGCCTTGGTCCTTTGTGAAGCCTGCGTAATACTGGCGACACTTGCGGAGATGGAGTGTGCTGGACCTCAAAGTCATCATCATCTTGCACTGGTGAGGTAGCTTGCGGTTGGGGAGAACTTGGAGTGTCTTGTCATTGTGGGTGATCAGCCCATGATGCATCCTGAGCAGTTGGCATGAGAGGACGACCAATGCTGATGAGTTCACTGTGCGTGAGCACAGGCAATGATACCAATTGGTGCTCTATCTGAGGAAGGATTTCATCATCTTCAACATTGTCGTGAGGACCAACGTCTTCAGTTGCGGTGGGGTCAACAGCTGGATTGTCTTCAACTTTAGGAGCCTCTGGGGAAGCAGGCTCATGAACTATCACTTGGCATTCTTGATTTTCAGACGCAGGACGAGCCACTGAGATTGGCTCGACCTCAAGGGGCTCTGTGGGAGCAGCCCGATCTCTCTTCTTGGTTTTGTGTTTCTTAGTTGGAGGATCATCATCAGTGGTGCCCTTGGTTTTGCGCTTTCTGGCTTCAGCTTCTGCTGCTTGTTTTCTTCAGTTCTGAAGACACCGTGGGGACCTTAGGGTTCGAGCCTGTCATACTGGCTGGGAAGACAATTGGATGTACCTCCTGCCTTGGTGCTTCGGGTTCTACCACAGCTGGCTTCTTCTTCTTCTTGGCCGCCATTCAGGGGTCGATTCCTGGTCGCCCTAAGGCCTTGCGCTTTTCAGCTTCATTGTATCCTTGGACACATTTAGCAGCAAGGTCCTTCATGCGCTCACGAGTACCTTTGGCTTCTTCGCGCTTGGTTCAAAATGCTTCCTTAAGCTCATGCATCATGGTCTGGAAGTTCTGAATGTCTTCAACATTTAGCTTGGCCATATGCTTCTTGAACTGAGCATTTTCATAATCTATCTTATGCTTCAGCTCAACAATCTTCTGAGCAAGAGCTAGCTCAGCAGCAATGGCTTTGTGGAAGGCGACGCTGAGGCCAATGGGAAGCTGAAGATCATCAAAGCTAACATTCGGGCTGTCAGACCACTCATCAATGAATGTGTTGATGATTTCAACATCAAAGAGAGGAAGGTCATTGAAGATTTCTGCCTCTTGCTTGCTCTTGATCAACTGCTCAAGAGCGTCATCACCAAGATCGTCGTCGCTGGACAGATCAATGGCGTCATTCTCATTTCGCAGAACAGCAACAGGCGTCAGTGCTTGGCTGGTGGGTTGCATGGGCATCTTCACTCTGGAGGGCTTGGAGATGCGTGACAGATCTTCAGACTGCACACTATGTTCAGGAGTTGCAGTGGCCAGAGGCTTCGCCCGTGAGACTTTTGGTGCAGGGGCAGGCTTTGAAGCTTTAGGCTTCTTCAGCTTCTTTGGCTTCGGTGGCGCAGGTGCTTCGTCAGATTCAGCATCGTCTGTAGGTTGATCCACAACTGCCCCTTGAACCATAATATGAGTGATGAGACCTTCCAGGTTGTAGAAGGGCCCAACAAGATTGGGTTCAGCTTCGCGTGAGCCATCAGCACGAGGAGCAGAGGGACCTGGGTTGAAGTCTAAGCCCCGCGACTTCTTGTTTTCTTTGGCCGAGTTCCTGGCAAACTGAAGGTTGCGCTTGAACAGATTGTCATCACGACACCATAGCAGTGACGATGGGTCTGCATCTGCAGGCTGAGGTCCACGGACCATACAAGGATAGAAGCCCTGTTCAATGGCTTCAGCTCTGGACCTGGGTTGAAGATTTTTGTATAGGATGTCTCCCCACGGTCGCTTGATGGCATTCTTCTCAGCATACTCCTGGGTCACGAACCTGTACTTGAACCACTATTCTGCCCAATATCTTCAAATCCATTGGATTCGAGTTTTCCGCTGATTGTAGTCCTCCTTCGGATCTGTCTTGTACAACTCATAGAGGTCTGGAGGCAAATCTCTTAAGGTGTTGCCATGACGCTGCCTGCCACCCTTCCTTGCAGATTTTTCTGGTTCCATGAAGTTTAGACTGAAAGGCTTCAAAACTGTCAAAGTCTTCCGTCTACTGGTCAGACAAGAACTGGCGTCAGGGGAATTTATATGATGCTGTAAGAATTCTGCAAATGAATGCGGACTATGAGAACCAAGGGATTCTCCCACGGACATGTACCTGTGACAACATTAAGGTGCGAGGGAAGGGGAAGAGGTCATATGCATTCTCAGAAGATTTTGAAGATAAATTAGTTTAGAAGACATTGACCTCATAGTGCGAAGACATTCACTCATAGATAGAGAGTTGGTTCCAGATTTGTACGAATCCATGAATAAGTACAAGTGAGGAATCTAACTACTTTGTGAAGCATAAGTGAACATACTAGGCATATTATGAGATGCAGTATGAAATAGATCCAACTTATGTGAATAGAAACTGCTTGTGGTAGAAAAGGATGAATCTATCGAATCAAAGGGACCATAAAAAGGAGGTTTTATTTACCACACGAGGAACTGCGAGATGGAGTAGGAGAGGAGGCCGAGCAGTTCGATCTTCCATGCCCTAACTTGGCGACGGAGGACACCTATGGCGACAGCGGAGAAGACGATGTCCGCGGTCGGCGTGAGGACGGCGTTGGTGAGGTCGCGGCAGCGAAGTGCTTCGTCGCCGGCGTCGTCGAGGGTTAGTGGTGGCGCTAGGGTTTGTGCGAGAGCGGAAGAAAGGAGAATGATTGGGCTGAGGCGTGTATATATAGGGACAGGGACGGCACAGTGTTATTACACAGGTGCCCCTGGCGGTTCACATCTGAAGGACACGTGGCTATCATGCAACACATCGGAGGTTGTTCCACGTTCCCACGCACGCCTAGATTGTCGGGTGGTCGTTCCCACTTCTCCGGGTTTCAGGTGAAAGGATTTAGCATTGAAAGCGGATTAATGTTTGTCTCTGTGTCTTCTGCTGACAAGGATGCAGAGAAGACATTTTGATAGTGTCAATAGAATGCATATGATTTGGATAGATAGACTTAGGAAAAAGCATAGAGGGGTTAGGGTCCGATCACATTCACTTAGTTCAAAAGATTCAGCAAGAAGCCATAGCTATAAGTGAATGCTATAGAGGACAGAAAGCAAATCAGTATGTTGAAGATAAACATGAGGACATGTTAACATTGAAGACAAACAGAAAGTGAAGACTTTGCAAATGTAACGCCATGTGAGAAACACTTCTTAGGGAAGAATTTTGTGGTGGCGTTACCCACCGTATAGGAAGTATTAGACCCAGACACGGTGCACAACTTTCGTGGCACTCTGTAGTCAAATTCCACGTTAATGTATTCACACTCAGAATGCAAGTCTTCATTGATTGAAGACATACGTTACTTCGTGTGTTGCACATCTAAGTTATCAACATGCATAAGTGTTAGGAAGTGTGCCTGATCACAGGACATTTGAGGATTCTAAGATATTTAGCTCACACCGTAACTTGCAAAACCTCTTCTCATCCAAGGGCTTTGTGAAGATATCTGCCAATTGCTCTTCAATGTTGACGTCTATGATATCAATATCTTCCTTCATAACATGATCTCTGAGAATGTGATGATGAATTTCAAGTGCTTTGTCTTCGAGTGCTGAACTGGGTTGTTGGCAATCTTGATGGCGCTCTCATTGTCGCAGTAGAGTGGCACTTGCTTTAGATGAATGCCATAGTCTTTGAGTGTTTGCTTCATCCATAGAAGCTGAGCGCAGCAAGATCCAGCAGCAATGTATTCAGATTCAGCAGTGGAGAGAGGTACACAGTTCTGCTTCTTTGAAGACCAACATACAAGTGATCGTCCCAGAAAATGACATGTGCCTGATGTAGACTTGCGATCCAGCTTGTCACAAGCATAATCAGCATCCGAGAATCCAACTAGATCAAACTCTGAGCCCTTTGGATACCATAATCCTAGTGTTGGGGTCTGAGCCAAATATCTAAGAATTCGCTTCACAGCTAAGTGATGCGATTCCTTTGGTGCCGCTTGGAACCGGGTACACATGCAAACACTAAGCATGATATCTGGCCTAGATGCACATAAATAAAGCAAAGAACCAATCATGGAGCAGTATACCTTTTGATCGAACTCTTTACCATTGTCGTCGGGACCCAGATGGTGTTTGGCTGGCATTGGCGTCGTGTATCCTTTGCAGTCTTGCATTCCAAATTTCTTCAGGCAATATTTGAGGTATTTCTCTTGAGATATGAAGATCCCGTTGCGTTGCTGACGTATTTGAAGGCCAGGGAAGAACTTTAGCTCACCCATCATGGACATCTGATATTGCTCTTGCATCATATATCCAAACTCTTCACTGTATTTCTGGTTAGTGCAGCCGAAGATAATGTCATCCACATATATTTGGCACACAAACAGTTCACCATCATATGTGTTCATGAAGAGAGTGGGATCCAGGGAACCAGGTTTTAAGCATTTGCTCTTCAGGAAGTCTTTGAGTGTGTCATACCAAGCTCGAGGGGCTTGTTTAAGGCCATACAGTGCCTTGTTGAGTTTGTAGACCATGTCAGGATGTTTTGGATCTTCAAAGCCAGGCGATTGTGCAACATACACTTCTTCTTCAATCTTGCCATTGAGAAAACCGCTCTTCACATCCATTTGATACAGAAGAATGTTATGATGATTTGCATAGGCCAGCAGTATGCATATAGCTTCAAGCCTAGCCACAGGAGCAAATGTTTCATCGAAGTCAATTCCTTCAACTTGAGTGTATCTTTGAGCAACGATACGAGCTTTGTTTCTGACAACTTGACCATGCTCATCTTGCTTGTTGCGATATATCCATTTCGTGCCTATTATATTGTGCTTACGAGGATCAGGAGGCTTAACCAGTTCCCATACATTATTCAACTCAAACTGTTGAAGCTCTTCTTGCATAGCTTGAATCCATTCAGGTTCCATGAAGGCTTCATCAACTTTCTTGGGTTCAGATATTGAGATGAATGCAAAGTGCCCACAGAAATTTGCTAGCTGTGTTGCCCTTGAACGAGTGAGTGGACCTGGTGCATTGATGCTATCAATGATTCTCTCAATCTGTACTTCATTTGCAACACGAGTATGAATATGACGAAGATTTTGCTCTTGCTGCTCATTGTCATCGTTAGAAGGATTGTCTTCAGGGTGAGCATTGTCTTCAGGTTGATCAGGTGCAGAGATGATGAGTTCCTCTTCAGGCCGAGCTTCAGACGGTATGATTTCTCCAGTTCCCATGAGTTTGATGGTTTCACTGGATGGTGCTTCATCTAGCACATTTGGCAGGTGCTCTCTTTGCGAGCCGTTAGTCTCATCGAACCGCACATCCACAGTTTCAACCACTTTATAGTGAGAGAGGTTGAAGACTCTGTAGGAGTGTGAATCCTTTCCATATCCAAGCATAACACCTTCATGTGCTTTCGGTGCAAATTTTGAAGTGTGATGTGGTTCCTTGATCCAGCACCTGGCACCAAATACTCTGAAGTAACTGACATTTGGCTTCTTGCCAGTAAGGAGCTCATAGGATGTCTTGTTCAGAAGCTTGTGAAGATAAACACGGTTGATGATATGGCATGCAGTATCAATGGCTTTAGGCCAGAACTTCCTTGGAGTCTTGTATTCGAGCATCATCCGGGCCATCTCAATAAGTGTTCTGTTCTTGCGTTCCACGATGCCATTCTGCCGTGGCGTGTACGGAGCTGAGAATTCATGAGTGATGCCCAAAGTATCAAGATAAGTGTCTAGGCCAGTGTTCTTGAATTCAGTGCCATTGTGGCTTCTGATGTGCTTGATCTTGACGCCATAGTTGTTCATGGCTCGATTGGCGAAGCGTCTGAAGACATCCTGCACTTCAGTCTTGTAGGGGATTATATGCACCCAAGTATATCTTGAATAATCATCAACAATGACAAAGCCATAGAGACAAGCAGTAGTAGTAAGAGTTGAGTAGTAAGTGGGACTGAAAAGGTCCATGTGAAGCAGTTAGAAGGGTTGAGTCGTTGTCATGATTGTCTTCGAGGGATGCTTGGCCCTTGTCATCTTTCCTGCTTCACAGGCACCGCATAAGTGATCCTTCTTGAACTTGATGCCCTCGATGTCTATGACATGCTTCTTCTTTGCAAGAGTGTGTAAGTTCCTCATGCCAGCATGCCCTAGCCTCCGATGCCAGAGCCAGCATTCAGAAGCTTTTGCTAGAAGACATACGACAAGTTGTGGTCCTGCTGAGAAATCTACCACGTACAAATCATCTTTCCGATACCCTTCAAAGACTAAAGACTTGTCAGATTCCATTAGAACAAGGCAACGATATTTTCCAAATATCACAATCATGTTTAAATCACAAAGCATTGAGACAGACATTAAGTTGAAACCAAGGGATTCAACAAGCATCACTTTATCCATGTGTTGATCCCTTGAGATTGAACTCTACTGTAACACCCTCGATGCGACTATAGCTCCCACGTGTCGAGGCACGACTTAGAGACATAATCGCATTGAAGGCATATGTCGCAAGTTAGGCAATCTTCACAACATCCCATGTAATATGAATAATAAAGGGGAGATAACATAGTTGGCTTACACTCGCCACGTCAATCAAGTACATAAATAACATTACATCATCCAAACACTCATGGCCCGACTACGGCGCCAAAATAAAAGAGAACCCAACTTGCGACACGGTCCCAATCACCCCAACTGGGCACCACTACTGATCATCGGGAAAGGAAACATAGTAACCTTGAGAGTCTTCGTCGAACTCCCACTTGAGCTCGTACGCGTCTGCTGGAGCGGAAACATCAGGCCCTGCATCTGGTGTAATAGTAATCTATGAGCCACAGGGACTCAGCAATCTCGCACCCTCGTGATCAAGACTATTTAAGCTTAAAGGTATGACAGGGTAAAAATATGTGGAGCTGCAGCAAGCGACTAGCAAGTATGGTGGCTAACTTATTCGCCAAAGAGAGCGAGAAGAGGAGGCAAAGCGCGAGCGAGAAACTAGAGAGCAACCTGCGCAAACATTACTCCAGCACCGTGTCCGCTTCCCGGACTCCGCCGAGAAGAGGCCATCATGGTAACACACTCAGTTGATTCATTTTAATTAATTAAGGTTCAAGTTATCTACAACCGGACATTAACAAATTCCCATCTACCCATAATCGTGGGCACGGCTTTCGAAAGTTCAAATCCCTGCAGGGGAGTCCCAACTTAGCCCATGACAAGCTCTCACGGTCAACGAAGGAATAGACCTCCTCCCAAGACGTTCCGATCAGACTCGGTATCTCGGTAATTCAAGACACTTCGACAGATTAAAACAAGACCAGCAACACCGCCCGAATGTGCCGACAAATCCCGATAGGAGCTGCACATATCTCGTTCTCAGGGCACACTCAGATGAGATCTCCATACAACTAAAACCAAACCTCGAGTTTCCTCGAGGGGGCGCTGCACAGGACTCTAGTTTGGACCAACACTCAGAGGAGCACTGGCCCGCGGGGGTTTAAAATAAGATGACCCTCGGGCTCCGGAAACCCAAGGGAAAAAGAGGCTAGGTGGCAAATGGTAAGACCAAGATTGGGCATTGCTGGAAAAGCTTTAATCAAGGTGAAATATCAAGGGGTTCCCATTATAACCCAACCACGTAAGGAAAGCAAAATCCGGGAACATAACACCGATATGACGGAAACTAGGGCGGCAAGAGTGGAACAAAACACTAGGCGAGAGGCCGAGCCTTCCACCCTTTACCAAGTATATAGATGCATTAAGATAACAAGATAATATAATGATATCCCAACAAGTAAATAAATGTTCCAAAAAGGAACGACCTTCAATCTTCACCTGCAACTAGCAACACTATAAGAGGGGCTGAGCAAAGCGGTAACATAGCCAATCAACGGTTTTCTAGGACAATGGTGGGTTAGAGGTTTGACATGGCAATTTGGGAGGCTTGAAAGCAAGTGGTAGGCATCATAGCAATGGCATAGCAAAAGAGCGAGCAAACTAGCATAGCAAAGATAGTAGTGATTTTGAGGGTACGATCATCTTGCCTGCACAATTGTCAGAGTTGACTGGATCCTCGAAAGCAAACTCAACAGGATCCTCGTTAGTGAACTCGTCTCCCGGCTCTACCCAAACAAGACAAACAAGCAACAAGGATACAATCAACCACGTGCAAACTCAAACAACACAATGCAAATATGATATGCTATGCGGGATGCAAAATGCAAGATATGACAGGAAATGCATGAACCTTGCCTCAACTTGGAAAACCAAGTGTGCCACTGGAAAGATGAGATGAAATCGCTTGAAAACGATATAAAGAACGCCGGAATCGGAGTTACGGTTTGAACATGCTACAGCACCCCAACATGACAACAAAATATATGGCAGGGATGCATTCAAGATTCTTAACAAAAGTCTAGCACTGAGCTACGGCCAATTCATCTATTAACAGGTTCAAACAAGCATGGCAAAAATGCATATGGAAAACAGATCTCAGACTTAGTGAAATTAACACTTGTCTTGAATTTCAGATCAGGTAGCCCTCTTCGGAGCCACAAAACTACATGCTACAGGACCAGAACATGGCAAAGTAAAGCATGACATGGAGCTACTCAAAGAGCATAACAAAAGTCCCTTAGTGACCTTGAGCCAAAAGGGATCAGAAAATACAACTGCAAGCATGTGAACATAGCAAAAACATAATCAGTTTTCAGACTTACTGAAAACTGGCACATGCTGAAATATAACTCAAGTAGGCGTGTTTACGAGCTCGATGCACTCACTACGGTGCAAGTCATGGCAAGACAAGCATACATCCGTCAAGAAGGCACAAAATGCAAGCTAGACATGGCAAGAACAATAACATAGCATGCACGGATCAACTACAACATCACCGGCAAAATTGCAAACAAGTTGACAATCTGCCCAGATTCGCAAAGTAGCAAAAGTAGAGCTCGATTGACTCAAGCTAGGGTGCTCCATAATTGCAAACAAAGACATGGATGGATAGAGCACTACAACATTAACAAAACATCCTTACTGACCATCCTCAAAAGAGGCACGGATCACTAGTAAACAACAAGAACATATGGCATCATGAGATAAACAGCTCCAGGACTTAGTGAAATTACTAAGTCCCTGAAAACAGAATTAATAAGTGCACCACTTTGCAAGTTTGCACTAGTCACCACACACATCACAAAAAATACATGGGTTGCACCTCTGGAAAGATAACAAAACCCTTAACAAAACATATGTAGAACTCATGGGCATATCATGCACACAATAATCATGGCAAAAATGACAAAAAGCTAAACGGAGTAGCAAATCTGACAAATATCTCAAGTAGCCCTCTTCTAACAGCATTTCGGGCATCAAGATGAACTCAAATGAAAATGATGCAATGGAATGAAATGATTTACTCTGTGAGATGAACATTTTGATATGCTATATACATGAATCGGAGCTACGGATGCAAAGTTACAGCCTGACGAACATGTGCATATGGATCTGGAATTTTGGGACTTAGGAAAGAAAAAAAACACCCGCGGATCTAGGGTTTACTATTCACCCGGCGATCCACTGTAGCACGGGGTCGCGCGGCGGTGGATCTCACTGGAGCGCGCT